>NC_061134.1:14749762-14774369 GCF_905220365.1 Vanessa cardui
AGTCCGGCTTCTTCTTTGAGCGAAGGGCGGCCTCCCTTGCCAGCTCGTCGGCTCGCTCATTTCCCTCCAACCCCACATGCGCCTTTATCCAATACAAGGAAACACTCTTGCATTGGATTTTCATTGTCCTTATGGTGTTTCTTGTTTTCACGGCCAAGGGGTGAGTCGATCCGAGATTCGAGACTGTTTGGAGAGCTGACATGGAGTCGCTATAGATCCCAAAGTCTTTGCCCTTATGACCGAGAGCGTAATTTACCGCTCTGTACAGTGCTAGGAGTTCCGCCTGGTAGACAGAGCAATACGTAGGCAGCGCCAATTTTATTTTATTTTTTTCAATATTGCCTTCCCATAATGAGAAGGCCGCTCCTACTTTCCCCTCGATTTTGCTGCCATCGGTGAAAATTTTTATTTCGTGCTTTGAGGCGGCATACTGCTCCTGATCTGTCAAACTTCCGAAGAGTATGGTTGACATGGTCGATGGATGGGGAAACGTAGTAATCGGCGCCATCCGCTCTATCTCTCTACCTCCAAGTTCTGGGCGAGGAAGCCCCCTCTTGGCCTCATAAAGTGCGGCTGCTTCCTTTATTCGAAGGTCGAGGGGAAGTACTCCGGAAAGAACTAAAGCCGAGTTTAGTGAGACAGTGCGGTACGCTTTGCACAATTTTTGGGCGAATCCTCTTTGGACCGATTCAAGTCGTTTTCGAATCCCCAGTTTATTTACGGCTGGCGACCACGCACTGGCGGCGTATAATATTATTGGTTCGACTGCAGCGTTATAAATCATTTGGATCACCTCCGGATGCAAGCCCCAGCTGACGCGAGCCGCCTTTGACAATTGTCTGTATATATTGACAGCTTTTTTGCAGACAACTGTCACGTGCTTCTCGAATGTCAGTTTGCTATCTATTATTAGCCCTAACATTTTGATGTCACTCGACATTTTAATTTCTGTGCCTCCCATACTCAGACGTGGTTCGTCATACTTTAATCTTCGCGTAATCACCATTGCACAGGTTTTGTGCGGCGCGAATTTAAGGCGGTTTTGGACGCCCCACGCCCGCACGTGGTCAAGAGCTGCATTGGCGAGGCGTTCTATTGCCAATGCTGTGTCACCATCAAAAATCAGCGCGATGTCATCCGCGAAAGCATGATAATATACTCCCATTTCGTCGAGTTTTTTAAGTAGTGAGTCCAAAAGAACGTTCCAGAGGATGGGCCCGCCTATCGATCCCTGCACACAGCCTTTGCTAGTCTCCCTCCTGCATTCCTCCCCGCAGTATCTCAGTCGAACCGCTCTCTCGCTCAGGTAACTGTCAATGACTCTTCTCAAGTTGATTGGACACCTTTCCTCAGCCAATCGTGTCCTTATAACAGGCCACCAAGCACTATCAAAGGCTCCTTCGATGTCAAGAGATACAAGTGTAACGATCTTTTTTTGTTTCAATTTCTCTTGTATGTGACACATCAGATGGTATAGGGAGTCTTCGGTGCTTTTTTGGGGCATGAAGCCATATTGGCGAGTACTTATCCGTGGTAAAATATAGAACTTGAGGCGAGTCATTATCATTTTTTCGTAGACTTTCCCCAGCACAGGCAACAACCCTATCGGCCTGTAAGACTTTGGGGTAGTATACGAGTCTTTTCCTGGTTTCCTGAGCACCACGACTACTGCTTCTTTCCAGATTTTCGGGAAATAATGGTGTTCGAGACACTTATTTAGGAGGGCCAGGAAAAATGCCGGGTTGCAATTTACTGCACGAGCGCAGATGTCCGCTGTGAAACCGTCAGCTCCTGGAGCTTTCTTGGGGTTAAAAGATTTCATGGACATGCTCAACTCTGTTTGTGTAAATGGTGGGTCATGCATTTCATTATGACCGCACAAATTTACCGACTCTGCCTGTTTTCGTATTTGAGCATGATCCATGTTATCCTCATCCCTCCTGTCCTCCGGATAAAAAGTTTGCGCCAGTAGCTCAGCTGAACCCCTCGCATCCAGCATAGTTCCATTTACTTGCAGGGGTGAATCCTCTTCTCTCACCGCGGTTCTACCAATCACCCTGTAAATTCCCTCCCAGACCCCCTCCCTATCCTGCTTCCCACAAAAATCTATCCAGCTCTCAGTTTGGGCTTTTTTCGCCGCTAATTCGTATTTGTCTTTTTGTTCCAGGTAGGACTTCACCACCAACGCTCTTCGGACCGGTGCTGCGCTTCTGATTCTCCGTCTACGGGTGGTGACTTCTGCTTTCATCTCTGCTAATTCTTCGGACCACCACGGTATGGTGAGTATTTCCTGTTTCTTTTTGTTTGGAATGGTTTGACTACAGGCATCTGTAATGGCTTTTTGGTATAATTCAACTGTTTCATCTATTTGTCCTGTGTTTTGAACTTGTTGTAAATTTTGGATATCTAATTTATTTTCTTGCATAATCTGGGTCAGTTTCTCATGAAACTGGCTCCAATTTGCTTTTTTAGTATTAAATAATCTTGTTGTTCTTTTTATATATAAACCTGTTGATTTTACTAATTTAATATTGAAAATGATACCGTTGTGATCCGAACTTGTCAGGTTATCATCCACCCGCCAACCATCCACCAAACCCAGCATGTCCAGTGAGCAGGCGGTGACATCAACACGACTGGAATACCTTTTTCCACCTCTTATTGTGTCAAATGTTGGAGTATCACCAGTGTTTAGGATTTGCAAACCTATTTCATTTAGAAAGCCACTAAATTGCTCACCCCTCTGATCCTCAATGCAACTTCCCCACCAAGCGCTCTTTGCATTTGCGTCACCGCCTATTATGAGTCTTTGTGGTCCTGTTTTGCTTTCTATCTTTTTTATAAGGTCAAAGTAAGGTTCCAGGGGAAAGTTACCCTCCAGGTAATAAGACACCAGAATGATGTTCCAAGCCTTCGTCTGAACTCTCACCACAACGATGTTATTTGTGGTGAGTTCTGGGTACTGGATAATGTCGAGCTGGCCATTGAAGACGACAATGGCTGCCTTTGCTACTTCTCCCTCGTTAACAGAATTTTGGAAAACTCGTATTCCGCGTTGGTTTCTCATCACTCCGGTGTTTCCCGTGTAGGGTTCCTGGACTAGAGCAATGGCCGCATTTTGTTTTTTGGCTTCTATTAATAGTTCATTTGTGGCTAGTTTACTTCTTTGTAGATTTGCCTGGAATATTTTGTATTGAGGCTGAGAGTTTGTCCCTGTGGTAACTTTAGCAATATGCTACCGAAGCTCGCGCCAGCCTGTCCCACTTTCTTCTAACAGGGCAATCGTTGCTAAATGCATTGTGGGCACAGTGCTCAAATTTGGCTCCTCTGCAGTTCTTACACTCCGGTGGAGCTCCTGATATTCTCTCCGGGCACTCCACGCTAAAGTGCAAGCCGCCGCAGTGACTGCATAAATCTGCCGCCTCTTTGCAGAACTTCCTGCTATGGCCGTATCCCAGGCACCTTGTGCACTGCACCAAAGGCGACTGATCCTCCACCCGGATTTGTTGGAGGTCAATACGAACCTTTCCTGCTTCCAGCAGCCTGTTCCACAGTTTAGGGGACACGCTTAGGACGATATGACCGTTCAGTGGATTTCGTGCCCTTTTTCGATACTTTACGGCCATTCGATCCTCTTCCGTGCCCAGCCCACTGAAAGCAGAACGGTTCTGTTTGCGCAGCGCATTTAAAATGTCTTCATCGCTGTGGATTGTTAGGACATCTCTCAACACTACCAGAGGGTCCTTATTCTTGACTTCTTCGACCACCAATTGCTGTTGTGCACTTTCAATTCTTTCCTTTATTTTCTGCCTCTCTTCTTGTGTCTTGCATCCCATGACGATTTTCCTATCTTTGGCCTTTCTTACTTTTTCTACCGTTACCCAACCTTCCTTGGCATCGACTGCTTTCCTTACCTTTTCAAGTATTTCCTCACCCGTTTCTTCTTCTTTTTCCGAGGACACGATAATTGAATGTAGTGCAACCCGTTCTCTATTCAAACTCTTACTTGTAACGCTAGCATAAGTGTCCTCTTTTACGGTTTCCTTTTTTCTTTCTATTAAGCTCTTGAGTTCGTCTATCTTCCGGCTGTTTTCTGTCAAGAGCTTTGTCTGTTCCTCTAGTTTAGTTATGAGTCCTTCTTCTCTCGTCGACAGACTTTGTAGAGTTAAGCTTGTCCGTTCATTTTGATTAGTAATTGGTTTTGAACTTCCCACTGTCGGACGTTTTCGATCAATATCTGTTTCTGCGTCTTTTACCATTTGGTAGAGTCGCTCTATTGCAGATATAACGCCTTCTTTTATGTCTGCTCGCAGGTTACGGGAGCTTGAGAGGAGCATCTTTGCTTTATTATTTTGTTCTCTTGCCAACTCAACTCTACTCTTGGTTTTAGGGGTTGTTTTCCTCGGTGAGGCACTTAATGTGCTTTTAGGACTCATTGGGGTCCCCTTGGTAGATATCGGGGCTACCTCAGGCAGCGAGTTTCTTGAGCTCAGTATTGGTTGGGATTGAGTCACAGGAGACGGCGTCTTAGTTTTTTCCTGACCGATCTCCCAGTCACCCACGCTCTTTCTTACGGAGGTAAACGTTGAGTTCATTAGAGAGGTTCCCGCTTTCTCTGTCGGGTTAGTGGTAATCCTTTGAGACGTAGAGTCACCACTGTTGTCAGTCTGGGATTTTGCTGGAGTGCGAAACATTTAGATGTTTCACAGTACGTCAAGAATATACAGAGGTACTCTTTGTGTTGAGTCAAAAGAAAACCAGATCACAGCAATTGCACGGGAACACACAAGCTTAAATTAAGTTCACCTGTCAATAGACCGAGTGAACGCGTAAAATAAATTAAAAGTTAAAATAATTTTAAATTTGAAAAAATTTGAGGTAATTAAGATTAAATAGACTTGTTAAAATAGTATAACTTATTTAGTGAAATAATAATTGTTAAAATGTTTTAAAATTGTTTATAGTCAAGTGTATAAAAAAAAATGTATAAGATTGAACTATGTTAAATTTTAAAATATCTTAAGAGTAATTAATATAATGACTAGAGTAATTTAGATGTTAAAATATTTTTAAAATTTTTTCTTTAAAAGTGTAAATATTGTAATTTCAAGATGTTAAAATGGTATTGGATTTAAAATGTTAAAAGTAATTGAAGTTGTAAGCAATGAGTAATAATTTTGTTAAATTAGTATAGTTTGAAATTCTAAGTTTAGTTTAAATAATTGTAGTCTTAATTAATAAAAAGATCGGTCACGATTTCAGAACAGATTAACGTACCGGTGTAAAGAGCCGGTATGCTAGTTGTTATAACTATATATATTATCTTATCTATCTTGTTATGTCGAAGTATTCACTTGTTTCAGTCTTAAGTTCGAGTTTTTTTTTTTTTTTTTTTTTTTTTTTTTTTTTTTTTTTTTTTTTTTTTTTTTTTTTTTTTTTTTTTTTTTTTTTTTTTTTTTTTTTTTTTTTTTTTTTTTTTTTTTTTTTTTTTTTTTTTTTTTTTTTATATATATATATATCAAATAATCAGTACAGTATTGTGAGATATAATTGAAATATTGTTTCTTAGTCCTGTGCTGTAAAGTGGCTCAAGACGTGACTAACTAGACTAATTATGGTTTCGGTGTTAAACACAACAATTGTTCAATTATATTATAATTTTGATTTTAGTCAACAGCAATTACTTAAGCTTAGCAATTACACAGTTTTTACTAAAACCAATGGTATCGAATAGCAACACCAGAGGTCGTGTTTATTAGTTTCAAAGACACTTACAATTTTATTTTCTTAATATTTAATATTTATGTTTAATATTATTTATTAAATTAGTCTCTGTGATACAATTTAAACAAGAATAATAGCTATAATAGAAGTTACAAATTAGAGTTTAGATAATTATTAGCATGTTAAATACAATTCTAGTGCAATAGCACGACACTAGATGTCGTTATTAATTATTTATATTTAAATTTCTAACTTGTCTTGGTTATAATTTACTTATAATTATGGTTTCAGTATTAAACTCAACAATTGTTCAATTATATTATACTTTAGATTTTAGTCAACAGCAATTACTTAAGCTTAGCAACTACACAGTTTTTACTAAAACCAATGGTACCGAATAGCAACACCAGAGGTCGTGTTTATTAATTTCAAGACACTTACAGTTATATTTCTTAATATTTAATATTTATGTTTAATATTATTTATTGAATTAGTCTCTGTGATACAATTTAAACAGAATACAATAGCTATAATAGAAGTTACAAATTAAAGTTTAGATATTTATTAGCTTGTTAAATATAATTCTAGTGCCATAACACGACACTAGATGTCGTTTTAATTATTTATATTTATGTTTCTAAATTGTCTTGGTTATAATATATATTCGGATAATTACGTGATTAAATATTATATAAAATAATATAAATAAGCCCTTGAACAGAGAGCATGCCAAGATTTTTGACCAAAAATCTTTTTCTGCTCTCAGTCGATGCAATAAAATACTTATTATCGGGAGTGTATATTGCTCCTTAGTTATATTGAAGGAAATAAAATAAAATAAATTAAATGAATTAAAACATAAGGGATTAGAAAGGGTGTATATAGCTCCTTTCTTGTCTATAATTAGGTTTCGTTTCTATAAGTTTAGGGCATGTAAAGTGCCCTGGTCTGTGATAAAAATATTTAAAATGTCTTCCTCGCCCGTCTCTTGCCGAACTTGCAGTTTCTTGTCTCGGTTTAATCTATTTTAGATGTGAAATCTAAGATAATGAACGAATATATTCAAAGAATACAGTCAACAACAACCGAGACAGCAGAGTCCTAAAATATGACTACCTGAACCGGTGGCGACACCCTACCAACACGCAACGCCGTCCAACACTTTATTTTGTATATATGTATAAAAGTGATGAATATATAATTTAGATATGAATATATAAGTATTTTGATAAACTATTAACGAGGACAATAGCGACGCGGTAAGGAATGTTCCACAAGCCACCGAGATCGTAGATAAGAATTACAATTTGAATTTTGTATTACTATTTTTGTAATTCTTGAAGAAGCCAAGTCAAAACAAGGTCAAATTATTGTACTAATTAGGGTATGTAAAGGTACCCAGGTCTGTTTAGAACATATTACCAAATTTTGATTTTATGTTAGAATTTTAAGTATATTTATTACAATTTATATTTAAGTTGTAATAGAATGTTTTGCTTGACGACAACAATGCGATAAGCGTCATAAATTCCTCAGAAAAGATAATGCCGCTCAACACAATGGGACACTAATGCGAGCAAAAAACAAACCGCTTCAAGTCAATATAAACATTTACGATATCAGTTTTAATAAGTCTGTATGTATTTATGTTTGTAGATTCGTTTTTAGGTAAGCATAAAATGTTTTTTGTTGAATTATAAATATTAACAAAGTCGCTCAACACGATTGTTCATTAAATTAAAATAATCTAAAAAATTTTTATTATTGTTATTCACAGATTTAATATTTATTATTAATTTATAAATTTCTTTTTATATTATGTTTTTAATTTGTAATAATTCCAATAAGTCTAAAATAAAATTTTCACAACATTAAGTTTAAATAGTAATTTCGATAAGCGTAGTCGCGGCAAAAACCCTAGCGAGCGGACGAGTAATTAGCAACGCCGGTAAACAAGATAAGAACAAAGCTAGCAAAAAATTGCCCGCTTCGAGTCAGAGATTGAAGATAAGAATTGTGACTGAATGTGTTTTGTTTAAGATTTTTATTATATTAAAACTTTTAAAATATGAAATCCTATTGACCTAATTATTCGATTTAGTGTTTCCCGGCTTCAACGGAGTCGTCTTTTTGTCAAGATGTTTATGACGCGGTTTATGTCCTCCGGGAAAACCGGGATAAGGGTTTTTCCCTAAAACCACTAAACCGGTCGTTATTCAAAATTTTGGAAATCTAGATTTTGTTCAGTCCACTGTAATTTATTGTATTAAACACCTGGAATCACTACGAGGGCCTGAATTAGGTGCCTCGCTATGTAGAATTGAATTTTTACTAAAAGTTGTTTTAAAGATAAACTAGTCGACAGAAATTTTTGAAATTTGGAATATATGTAGTTCTGATGAGTACTAAGCTAGTTTAATAAATTAAACTAGGGGTCGTCGATAATATTGATTTTTAAATTAATTTTGAAATTTACGATTTTTAATGTTATTTGTTTTTTGCCTGTATCTCGATGAGATTTTGACCGATTTAAATTTGGAAGGCACGAATGGGTTGGTGCTTTAATACTCTACACTTTGATGCAAAAATTTTTATTCCGGGTGCACGGGTTTTTGTTTTCCGACCACGCCCTAAAATAGTTTTTACGCCTTTTCACGGCCAATTTAGGGGATAAAAATCCAAAATTGGTCTCAAATGAAGCGGACGGCTGAGGCCTTCCTAATAATATATTAAAAAGGGTACCTCGTCGCTTTAGTTTTGGCAGCGTATTTAAAAAACAGTTGTAAATTTACCTTTATTTCCGGATTTTTGCCCTTTTAAGGGTGAAGACGAAATCCCAGGGGAACGGCTCTTTCACAACTGTTTGCACTGCACTAAAACTAAGCTTCTGAGACCAATTTCATCAAAATCGGGGCACTTGATACCACTTTTTCGAATTTTAAAACATTAAATTTGCGTTTCTCGGCTGCGGAGCGAGCTATTTGACGCGTTCTCTCGACTGCGGACGGGGGGAGACGGTTAGGTTAGGTTAGGTTAGGTTAGGTTAGGTTAGGTTAGGTTAGGTTAGGTTAGGTTAGGTTAGGTTAGGTTAGGTTAGGTTAGGTTAGGTTAGGTTAGGTTAGGTTAGGTTAGGTTAGGTTAGGTTAGGTTAGGTTAGGTTAGGTTAGGTTAGGTTAGGTTAGGTTAGGTTAGGTTAGGTTAGGTTAGGTTAGGTTAGGTTAGGTTAGGTTAGGTTAGGTTAGGTTAGGTTAGGTTAGGTTAGGTTAGGTTAGGTTAGGTTAGGTTGGGGTGCATGTCAGTCGCCTCCTCGTGGCGCACCCTGGGCAACGGTGTCGACGATCTTTTGTTGTCGGCAACGGCTAAGACTGACGCGGAGGGCATGCCACGGGTCGCCACCGGTCTTTCTCTGTTTTCAGAGTGGACTGTGTGCGCGGCCTGGTGGCAAAGAAGGAGTTGTACATATTTGTAAATATACTTGACGTAGGTTTTAAATATTATTTTATTTTATTTAAGTTAAGGCGTTTGTAAATATTTAGTTTTTTTTTTTTTTTTTTTTTTATTTATTTACATTCTAAGGTGTTTGTATATTTTGTAGATATTGTTTTGTTTAGAGGAAGAAAACCTCATCAAAAATCACCCCGAATCCCAAGTGGCGACGCAGCGCGATGGGATGCATGGCCGGAGGGTATTCCGGTCATGACTGCGTCTCGCCGGCAGCCCCGGCAACTTTTTTAAAAACATGAGTGCAACTAAAAGTAATAATTCTCCAGGAGGGTGTCACTCCCTCTCCGACCCGCTTCACGGGTCGGACAGTCCCGTATCGAAATCTGGAGGGGACAAAGTCGCACTAGATCCTTTTAACGACGACCACAATGCAACCACAATGGACATCGAAACGGAGAGAGAAGAAGTAGTTTTAAGTAGTGTAAGTTTAGTTAGTACATGTAGTAATGTAAATAACCTCACGTATGACGTGGTGAGCGCCCCGATAGCGCACAAAGCCGAAGCCAAGAAAATCCCAGTGGTGAGGCTGGAACGACTCTCCGAGTCAGGCCCGTCTCCCACACAAACCGGACGAGACACGCGTAGGAAAGGGGAGAAGCGGTCCCGCACGGCGGACAGCTTCTCGGGCTCCGAGAGCGATGCGAGCGCGCATTTTAGCGACGCAGAACTCTCGGAGTCGTCAGTGAGTAGGTGGTTGAAACCCTCAAGTAAGAGAGGGCGTGGCAGACCACCTACTCACGGGATGTATGTCGGACTCGGCAATTCGCAAGCCGAGCTCAGCTCACAAAAAGAGCGAGATCGCCGCTTCCAAGACGAGGATGCGCTGGCCGCATACACCGAAGCGGCCAAGGCGGCGATCGACGAAAGGGCGGCCCGCTTAAGGAATCGCGCGCCATCCGTAACCAGCGAAGAGATACCAAAGACGTCCGCCGCTTTAGACGCCAAGGTCCAGCAGGCGCTAGACGTGGTGCTCCAGGTTGCCGACAAATCGGGCAACCTGAAGGGCACCTTCGTCAGGGCTCTGAAGACTGCCGCTGACTCCATAAAAGGTGCAGTTGCGGATCTCAGAGCCCTGACCATGTCCGAGGAGGTGGCCCGTCTCGAAGTTGCTAACGCTCAACTATCGGGCCAGCTGGCCGAACTACGCAGAGAAGTGGCCCAGATGCGACAGACACCCGCGCAACCGAAAGACACAAACGAACTGAAGAAGATTATGGAAGAAGCGTTGAGGTGCAGCCGGGAGCAGTTCAGCACCATGCTGAACGCCCGGATGGAGGGCATAGAGCGGCGCCTCCTTCCGGAGCCTCGGCTGCGACCTCCGCTGGCCGCAGACCGCAAAGCGGCGCAGAATGCACCCGCATCTGCGAGAGTGACAACACCAGCTGAGCCGACGACGACAACATCTAGTAACGTCGCTAATAGCGTTGGAAGCACCACAGTCACCCAGCGCAAGAAGAAGACAAAACGCCCCACTATGGCTGCCCAGGAGGCGGCAGCGGCTGCGGCGAAGAAAGCTGCCCCCGCGCCAACTCCGAAGCCGGGCAGTTCTAGTGTGTCTTGGGCGACTGTTGTTCGGCAGACGCCGAACAAGCCACCCAAGAAGGCGGCAGGACCGTCCACAAAACCGGCGAAGGCAGGGACACCGAAGACCGTCCCTGCTAAAGAGAAGAAAAGGGCTCGCAAAAGACTTCGCCCTCCGCGCACCGCGGTTATCACCATGACGCTGAAACCCGGTGCCACGGAGAAGGGTCTCAGCTACGAGACTGTCCTGGCGCAAGCAAAGAGCCGCATCAAGCTAAATGATGTCGGCTTGACTGCTGTGCGCTTCAGGACAGCGGCCACGGGGGCAAGGATTCTCGAGGTCCCTCCGGGCACGAGCGACGCGGAGAAGGCGGCGGATGCCCTGGCTGACAGGCTCCGTGAGGTCCTAAGCCCGGACGAAGTCCAGATCCATCGACCGACGAAATGTGTCGAGTTGAGAGTCAAGGATCTGGACGACTCCGTGACGGTGGAGGAGGTGGTCGCTGCGGTGGCCGGAGAGGGGGGCTGTGCCGCTGGGGCAATCAGGCCGGGCACCATCGTCTGGGGACCGCGCGGCTCTGGTTCCCTCTGGCTGAGCTGTCCCATAACAGCCGCCAAAAAAGTCGTAGAAGTCGGCCGCATCAGGGTGGGGTGGGTCTCGGCGCGGGTTACGTTGCTCGAGCCGAGGCCGCTCCGCTGCTTCAGGTGCCTGGAGGGGGGCCATATGGGGGCCAAATGTGATAGGGGAGTCGACCGCAGCCGTCTGTGCTTCCGTTGCGGCCTCCCCGATCACAGAGCGCGTGACTGCACCGCCGCTGAGGCAAAGTGTGCTATATGCTCAGCGGCCGGCAAGCCGGCGGCGCATGCCGTTGGCAGCAAAGGGTGCCCGGGCAGCAGAGCTCGCCCTGCCCCTAGGAAAGGAGGAGCGGTGGCGAAAGGTCCCGTTGCCGTGTCCCAGCGGCCCGCGGAGGAGCCCATGGAGACAGCTCCGTAATGGCCCTACGCTGTCTCCAGGCAAACATCAACCACTCTGCCAGAGCTCAGGACCTCCTAGTCCAAAGCATGGCAGAGTGGCAAATCGACGTTGCGGTGGTATCGGAGCCCTACGTCGTTCATTTACGGGACGACTGGGTCTCCGACCACGAAGGAGTGGTGGCAATCGTCGCCCCTGCCGTCGCTGGTTCCCCTGCTATCGAAGGGGTAGTCAGGGGCAGAGGGTTCGTGGTCGCGGTGATCGGGAGTGTGGTGACCGTGGGCGTCTACGCCTCGCCCAATCGGAGTCTCGCGGAGTTTGAACAGCTGCTCGTCGAGGTCGGGGCTCTGATTGGGCAAGCATCGCCTAACCCGGTGCTAGTTGCGGGGGACTTCAACGCCAAATCTACGGCTTGGGGTTCCCCTGCGACAGACGCCAGAGGCGAAGCGCTGGAAGAGTGGGCAGTCTCGCTCGGTCTCGCGGTGATCAACAGCGGGTCGGAGAGCACGTGCGTGCGGCAGCAGGGCGAGTCGATTGTGGACGTTACGTTCGCGTCCATCGCCCTAGCCCGCCGTGTTCGAGAGTGGAGGGTGGAGACGGCCGTGGAGACTCTGTCGGATCATCGTTACATCCGATTCGATGTCTCCGCGGTCCCAGTCGCCCGGCCCGCTGTTGAGCGGCCAGAAGGTCCGCGGTGGAGCCTGGGTCGTCTCGATAGCCAGTTGGCAAAAGAGGCGGCCATCGTGGAGGCCTGGTGCGCCGGTTCCGATCCGGTGGCCGAGGTCGACCGAGAGGCTGACCAGCTCGGCGTAGCCCTGTTCCGCATTTGCGATGTGGCGATGCCGAGAGTGAAGCCTCAGGCTCCACGTCGCCGCGTGTATTGGTGGCGGCCAGAACTCCGACATCTGCGGAGAGCCTGCGTTGCGGCCCGCCGCCAGTATGCTAGATCCAGGAGACGACGTGTGCGCGACCACAGCCTGGAGGCGGCCCTTTACACCGCCTACAGGGATGCCTGCGACGCCCTGAAGAAGGCCATAGCCCAAGCAAAAGAGGCTGCTTGGCAGGAATGGCTCGCGTCGTTGGACAGAGATCCGTGGGGAAGACCGTACCGGGTCGTGAGACAAAAACTCCGACCCTGGACTCCCCCGCTCTCTAGCACCCTCCAGCCGCACGTTCTGGAGAGAGTATTGAGTGTGCTCTTTCCTGAGCGCGGCGAGTTCGTCCCACCGTCGATGGCCCCTCTACGGACCAGAAGTGACGAACGAGACCTGGCACCCCCGGTTACCGAGGCGGAACTGTGCGCGGCCGTCCACAAGCTTCGCTCTAAAAGGACAGCCCCCGGGCCTGACGGGATACCGGGACGCGCCCTGTCGATCGCGTTGGATGCCCTGGGCGAAAGCGTCCGCCAGCTCTTTTCCGCCTGCCTGGCTCAAGGTAGGTTTCCGCATAGGTGGAAAACGGGTAAGCTCGTACTCATCCGTAAGGAGGGACGAGCCCCCGATCAGCCGTCGGCCTACCGCCCAATCGTGCTGCTCGACGAGGTGAGCAAGCTCTTCGAGCGTGTGCTCGCCGTCCGCCTAGTCGACAGCATGGAGCCGGGCCTCAACGAGCGGCAGTATGGCTTCCGCCCCGGCCGCTCGACGCTGGACGCGATCGCCAAGGTCAGGGACCTGGCAGAGGAGGAGGTGACGCAGGGTGGAGTTTTGTTGGCTGTCTCGTTGGACATAGCCAACGCCTTCAACTCTCTGCCCTGGGAGGTCATACTGGAGGCTCTGCACTACCACAATGTGCCGGGCTACCTCCGACGAACCATCGCCGATTACTTTTCGGGCAGGGCGGTGGTATTCCCGACACAAGACGGTCTCGGAAGGAGGGTCATGACTTGCGGTGTTCCACAGGGCTCTGTACTGGGTCCTCTCCTGTGGAACATCGGGTATGACTGGGTGCTGCGTGGGGCCACCCTGCGGGGGGTCAGCGTCACATGTTACGCTGACGACACCCTCGTGTCGGCCCGCGGCAGTACCCACCGGGAGGCGGCTTACCTCGCCACAGCCGGCGTCGCACATGTGGTCCACCGCATCCGTGCCCTGGGCCTCGAGGTGGCCTTGCACAAGTCCGAGGCCCTTGCTTTTCATGGTCCTCGGAACGCGCCACCTCCGGGCATGGTGTTGACGGTCGGCGGAACTTCCATCCCCATCGGGTCGACGATGAAGTACCTGGGACTCGTCCTCGATGGCAGGTGGAAGTTCGAGGAGCACTTCCGGCGCTTGGCCCCGAGACTGGTGGCTGCAGCCGGAGCGCTTGGGCGGATTCTGCCCAACGTAGGTGGACCAGGGAGTTCGTGCAGGCGTCTGTACTCCGGCGTGGTGCGCTCCATGGCACTCTACGGTGCGCCAATATGGGCGGACGCTCTGAGCAATCGCGTCAACGTCGCCTCGCTGCGACGTCCGCAGCGGGCGATGGCGCTCAGGGCGGCTCGGGCGTACCGGACGGTGTCATACACCGCGGCCGGCTTGCTGTCCGGAAGCCCGCCATGGGACCTCGAGGCCGAGATCAACTCGAGCGTCTACTGGCGGGTCAAGGCGGCAAGAGCAGATGGCAACCCCCCCCTAGTCCAACAGTGGAGGGAGGAGGCAAGACGCCGCCTGATGGAGAGGTGGGAGGATCGGCTTCGAGTTCCGGATGCCGGCGGGGAGCTCGTGGCGGCCATCCGCCCAGTTTTGAGAGAGTGGGTCGAGCGCAAGCACGGCCCACTCTCCTACCACCTGACGCAGCTCCTGACCGGCCACGGGTGTTTTAGTAAATACCTGTGTGACGTGGTCGGCAGAGAGCCTGCACCGACGTGCCACCACTGTGGCAACGAAGCCGTGGACACGGCCGAGCACACGCGCGCAGAGTGCCCAGCCTGGGCGGAGCCTCGCGCAGCCTTGTCCACGGTCATCGGATTAGACGTGTCGCTTCCGGCCCTCATCAGAAAGGTGGTCGCGAGTGAAGAGGCGTGGACGGCATTACGGATCTTCAGCGAAGCCGTAATGTCCGCGAAGGAGAAGGCGGAGCGACAGCGGGAGGACGATCCCAACTCCCTCCCGCTGCGCCGACGGAGACCCGGTCGGCGGCGCCGCGACCATCTTGGCCGGTTGCCTTGATTTGACACAGCGGCGGCGGACCTTTACATCCGCCGCCGCACAACCCGGACGCGACACAGCGCTATCGGCAGCGGACCTTTACATCTGCTGCCGCATGGCCCTGTTTGGACTTGACGCAACGTAGTCGGCAGCGGAACTTTACATCCGCTGCCTTCGCCCAGCCTCCAGTGGCGGACTCGGGGGAGTCCGTCACGGTTCTGACGGAGGCGGAGACGGAAGCGTGCCGCAACATCCTGGCACGCTCTCGAGATGAGTCGCCCATTTACAGCGACGACCGCTGGCAGGGCCGCGGTGGTGAGCCACGTGCGTTCCCGTAGCCCTGCCGCCTTGCGGTGAAGGCGGAAATCCTAGGAGGTTTTAGTGGGTAGGACGGGGCCTTCTGCCCCGGGAGTCCCACATATCCGTCCCGGTCCCCCCTTTCGACCGGGCGGAATGCGTAAATGCATTTCCTCCTAGTAAAAAAAAAAAAAAAAAAAAAAAAAAAAAAAAAAAAAAAAAAAAAAGGTTAGGTTAGGTTAGGTTAGGTTAGGTTAGGTTAGGTTAGGTTAGGTTAGGTTAGGTTAGGTTAGGTTAGGTTAGGTTAGGTTAGGTTAGGTTAGGTTAGGTTAGGTTAGGTTAGGTTAGGTTAGGTTAGGTTAGGTTAGGTTAGGTTAGGTTAGGTTAGGTTAGGTTAGGTTAGGTTAGGTTAGGTTAGGTTAGGTTAGGTTAGGTTAGGTTAGGTTAGGTTAGGTTAGGTTAGGTTAGGTTAGGTTAGGTTTTTTTTTTTTTTTTTTTTTTTTTTTATACTTTGCTCCCTCTTATTCTACTCTACAGCTACGTTAATACAAACGGGGAAAATCCCTCATGGACGCCTGGGAATGGAAAGCCCAGGCAGTGCCGGACTCCTACCGGCTAAAAACCCCGTTTGTCACCAAATCAAGTTATACGCTCATTTTTCCACCCGTTCCCCTGATATTAATTCAGGGACTTTATTTACATTTTCTTAATATACATTTAAAACTTATGACTACGACTACTAATAAATTAAAACATTTTATATTATATACAATTTCAAATAAAACTAAATACTATACAATTTTTATTTATCTTTATTTCTATTGTTTACAATTTCGCATATTTTTGTGCAAAAGTTTTTAAAATCGTCACCGAATTTCTTATTTCTGATTAATTCCGGTAGGCTACTTTTTTCTAATTTCACCCCCGTCTTTTGCTCAAAATTGTGTCTTTCGGTGCAGTGTATTGGGCACTCCAGCATGCAATGCAGCGACGATTCCACTGATTGTGGATCGCAAATACATGATGGATTCTCCTTACACTTGAACCGGTTCAGGTATTCGGAGAATCCACCATGTCCCGTGAGCATCTGCGTCAGGTAGCCCTGGGGTTGGATTTTCCGAATCGTTTTGTGCGCCTTTGCCGCGTCCGGAAAGAACGCTCTAGTTACGGAAGCCGTTCCTCCCGACTGGTATCGCCGGTTCCATTCATCAAGAGTCTTCTCACGAATGTTCCTCTTGACGAATGAAACCGGAACCTGGTCGTAGTCCGGCTTTCTCCGGCTCGAGAGCGCTGCCTCCTTCGCCAGGCAGTCCGCGCGCTCGTTCCCAAGAAGGCCTGCATGGGCCTTAACCCAGAACAAAGACACAGTTTTGCACTGCCTTAGAGCCTCATACAGGTTCCTTCTTGTTTCCACCGCTAATGGGTGGAGGTTCCACTGGCCCGTCACAGTCTCCAGCGCTGCTCTAGAGTCACTGTAAAGACCAAAGGAACCTCCACTGTTCCTGAGGATTTCGCTCGTGGCTCTGCAGATGGCCAGGAGTTCCGCCTGGTAGACTGTGCAATACGCGGGTAGGCTGAGTTTGACGGCCTTGATCTCGGCTTCATTATTCCATAAGGATAATGCCGCCCCGACCCGGCCATCAATCTTGCTCCCGTCGGTGAAGATTCGCACCTGTTTCACATTGTTTTGGTCTACCTGGTTCTGGTCTGAAAGACTTCGGATCTCCAGATCCATCTGCTGTGCCGGATGAGGAGCCTCGGCAAATCCCACCGCTCTCTCAGTCTCTCGATCGCCCAGCACTAATCGGGATGACCCTCTTCGTGCCTCGTACAGTGCGGCTGCTTCCTGTATTCTAAGGTCCAGAGGTAGTATCCCGGCCAGTACCAGTGCCGCGTTCAGGGAGACCGTGCGATAAGATTTGCAAAGCTTCTGAGCGAAACCTCTCTGAACTGCGTTTAAGTGTTTTTGGACCCCAAGTTTTCCCGCCGCAGGTGCCCACGCCGCTGCTGCGTAGGTTATTATAGGCTCTATTGCAGCTGTGTAGATTAACCTAATAATTTCAGGGTGTAAGCCCCAACTCACTCTAGCGGCTTTTGACAGCCTTTTGTAAATCTCTGTGGCTTTTGCACATATGTTTGCGACGTGAGTGTTAAAAGTGAGCTTTCGATCTATTGTGAGCCCCAGGATCTTGATCTCATCTGACATTTGAATGCGCACCCCGGCCATGCTCAAACGTGGGGTGTCGTATTTTAACTTATTTGTTAAAATCATCGCACATGTCTTGTGCGGCGCGAATTTCATTTTGTTTGCGACACCCCATTCGTGAGCAAAGCCAAGTGCATCGTTGGCCTGCCTCTCGATTTCGAGAGCAGTATCTTCCGCGAAAACTAAGACGATGTCGTCCGCAAATGCTTGACAGAAATATTTCTTTCTCTCCATAGCGTGTAATAGTGGGTCCAACAGAAGATTCCACAGGATAGGGCCACCTATTGACCCTTGCACACATCCTTTGTTTGTGGCTCTAGCCGTCTCTTCCCCAGCATATCTGAGCCTGACTTTTCTATCGTCGAGATAGCTATCCAGTAGCCTCCTGATATTAACCGGTACTTTTTCCTCAGCCAGACGAATTCTGATTGCTGGCCACCATGCGCTGTCGAAGGCTCCCTCTATATCCAGCGACACCAGGGTGACCAGCTTTTTGAGCTTGATCTTCCCTTTGATATGGTGTATCAGGGTATAGAGGGCGTCTTCGGTGCTCTTCTGGGGCATGAATCCGAACTGGCGAGTACTGAAACGCGGTATGAGCTGCCATTTAATCCTTGCTACCATCATCTTTTCCAGGACCTTCCCCAAAACGGGCAGCAGGCCTATAGGTCTATAGGCTTTGGGGTTCGTGTAATCTTCCTTGCCCGGTTTTCTCAATGCCACTACTGTGGCTTCCTTCCAGGTGTCCGGGAAGTATCCTAATTCTAGGCACTTATTGTATAGGGCAAGGAAGGCGTCCGGGTCCTGGTATATTGCTCGACTACAGATGTCCGCGGTGAAACCATCCGCCCCTGGAGCCTTCTTCGGATTAAATCCTCCTATCGCGGTCTTTAGTTCGAGCATAATAAACGGCGGGTCGTGATGCTCAGCATCCTGCCTGTCGTTTATTTGCTCTGCCGCCTCTCTGGTGCGGCGATGGTGGACATTGTCTACGCTAGCGAGATCTTCGGGGTAGAAAGTCTCAGCTAGCAAGTCAGCTGACTCTTTGGGGGTTAGGTGTGCTCCATCCTTGGTTAGGGTCAAGTCTTCTTGTCTCCTGGTGGTTTTCCTTATAATTCTATATATTCCATCCCATAATCCTTCCCTATCCTGTTTTTCACAAAATTTCTTCCAGCTTTTTATTTGGGCTTTCTTGGCTTCGCACTCATATTCTTCTTTCTTTTTCAGGTGCTCTTCGACTACATGCTCTCTTCGCGATTTCGCGGCATTCTTGATCCTGCGTCTGTATCTCACCACCGTCTTCTTCAGTTCGGCTAATTCATCGCTCCACCACGGGATGGTAAGTACTATTTTGTTGTTCTTTAAGGGTATACTTTTGTTACAGGCTGTCGTTATTGCCTGCATATACATTTTTATTAGGTTTTTAAGGTCCTCTTTGTTGTCAATGTTTTTTATATTTGTTATACTAATTTGGTTTTCTATTTTTATTTGTACTAATGTTTCAACAAAGAGGTTCCAGTTTGCTTTCTTTGTGTTGTAAATCCTTGTGGTTCTTTCTATTTGTATACCCTTACTTTTCTCTAGCTTGATTTTAAATAAAATAGTATTGTGGTCGGAGCTGGTGGTGGTTTGGTCTACCCTCCAATCTTCAATCAGTTCCAGCAGGTCAAGTGAGCATGCGGTTATGTCCACTATACTGGTGAACCTTCTGTTCCCCCGTATAGTGTCAAAAGTGGGTGTGTTCCCTACATTGAGTACCTGTAATTCGGACTCTTCCAGGGTCCCGGACATTTCTTCTCCCCTGTGGTCCTCTATGGTGCTGCCCCACCAGGTGCTCTTTGCGTTGCAGTCTCCTCCTATCAGTAGTTTATTTGGGCCCAGCTCCTCTCTGATGTTCTTTATTTGGTCCAAGTATGGCCCTATGGGCTGATCCGGTTCGAAGTAGAAGGACACCGCTACGATTTCCCAGGCGCTGGTTCGGATCCTTACTACAACAATATTGTTGTTAGTAAGTTTCGGGCACTGGATGACATCCAGATCGTCGTCGAAGACGACTATGGCTGCCTTCACAGTCCCATCTCCTACGACTGCGCTCTGGAAGACTCTTACACCACGGTATTCCTTCATTCTTCTTACGCCGCCCACATATGGCTCCTGGACCAACGCAAATGCGATTTTTTGATCACTGGCCTCAATCAGGAGTTCATTAGTTGCCAGTTCCTTGCGCTGGAGGTTGGCTTGGGCGACTGCGTATTTTCTGGTGAGGTTGCCTACCCTGGAACGGCTGGGGACCACTTTAGCAATAGGCTATCTTCGCCCTTGCTAGTGCCTCCCACCTTCTCCGTATTGGGCACTGGTCGCTGAAGGCGTTGTGTTCAGTGTCCTCCAGTTTTGCACTGGTACAGTTCGTGCAGCGTGGTGATGCTCCGGCTATCCATTCCGAGCATTTTTCCTTGAAGTGGGATCCACCACAGTGACAACACTTTGGCTCAGTTTCCTTGCAGAACCGCCTGCCATGTCCATATCCTAGGCACATTGAGCATTGCACCAGTGGGGATTGGTCTGCTACTTTTATTTTTTGAATATCAATATGTACTGTACCAGTCTGTATCATATTGTGATGAAGGACTGGAGAGACCCTGACCACAACATGCCGAGTGTGTGGATTTCTCGCCTTTTTATGGTATTTTATTACCATTCTGTCGTCTTGTTTGTTGATGTCTTTAAAGATTGTTTTGTTTTGATTCCTCAATGCCGTGAGGATATCTTCTTCGCTGTGTATGGCGAGAACATCCCTGAGTATTACCATAGGGTCCTGGTTTTTCACCTCCTCTATGTGTATGTGCTCTTCCACACACCTCAGCCGTTCCTTTAGTTTGCTTCTATCTTCTATGGTCTTGCACCCCACTATTACCTTTCTGTCTTTTACTTTCCTTACCTTTTCTATTGTAATCCAGCCATCTTTAGCATTTACTGCTTTACGCACTCTCTCCAGGACTTGATCCCCGGTGTCGGTTTCATTTTTAGGTGCGATCAAGATGGAATGTATTGCCGGTTTCCTATTTTTCAGATTCATCGTTGCAGGTGCCGATGCTACCTCTGCATATGTCATCGTCTGTGTGGACGCGGCATTTTGCAGAGTCGTAACGGCCGCTGCTACCTTTCCTATTTCCACGAATGTGTCCTCGATTTTTTGTTTCTGGGACTGCAACATTTTGATTATGTCGTTATTTGCATCCTTCTCTTCGGTCATGGTCCCTTTATCGCTTTTTTCCTTTATGAATGTTCCATCTTTCTTTGGCTGTCCTTTAGTCTTATCGTTTGCCTCTTCCTTCATCAGCTTAAACATCTCATCCAACGCCATTGTGATCCCGGCCTTGAGATCTGTCTTCAGATTGCGAGACTCACTAAGGTGGGTCTTCGCTTTCCGGAGCCAGATCCGGGCCTGGGTCACCCTGTCGGTGGATTTCACCTGCTGTCCGTCTGTCTGTCTGTCCTTCGCTGGTGGCGAAATGTTAATGACTTCGGTTGAGGCTCTTTTCTTCGTGTGTGGTCCTTTTGTTTCCCATTCTCCTATGCTTTTTCTGACTTGGGAGGTTTCATTTGCACTGGACGTTCCTGCCGTCTCCGTATGTTTCGAGGATGTCGAGACCATCCTGGGGCTCTGTTCCATATTTGACCCTTTAACCGGGGTATGGAACATTTTTAGGGGGAGCTGCGTCTAGTGATAAAACTTAAACTAGGTTCACCTGTCAATAGACTGGGTAAACGTGTATAAAATGTATACGCGTCTTATTTAGTTAAATAAATAATTGTTAAAATGTTTTAAAATTGTTTATAGTCAAGTGTAGATAAAATGTATAAGATTGAAGTATGTTAAGTTTTAAAATGTCTTAAGAATAATTAATATAATGACTAGAGTAATTTAGATGTTTTTTAAAATTTAAGTTGGAATTTTTAAAATGTATAATTAATAGGGTTAAATATTTTTAAAATATTTTAAAAGTGTATATATTGTAATTCAAGATGTTGAGATGTTAAAATGGTGTTAGATTTAAAGTATTAAAAGTAATTGAAGTTGTAAACAATAATTTAGATTATTGAAAGTTAAAATAATGAGTAATAATTATGTTAAATTTGTATAGTTTAAAATTGTAAGTTTAGTTTAAAAATGTAGTTTTAATTAATAAAAAGATCGGTCACGATTTCAGAACGCATTAACGCACCGGTGTAAAGAGCCGGTATGCGAGTTTTTATAAGTAGTTGTTATAACAATATATATTATCTTATCTATCTTAGTATTCACTAATGTCGAAGTATTTACTTATTTCAGGTCTTGAGTTCAAGAATCGTAGGTTCCGGTCCTACGCGCAAGTATCGTTGCAATACAAGGCGTCGTATAAATGTATGTTTTTTTTTTTTTTTTTTTTTTTTTTTTTTTTTTTTTTTTTTTTTTTTTTTTTTTTTTTTTTTTTTTTATATTAAATAATCAGTATACAATACAGAAATAATAGTGTGAGATATAATTGAAATATTGTTTCTTGGTCCTGTGCTGTAAAGTGGCTCAAGACGTGACTAACAATTTATTAATTAGCTTTAGGTATTCTTGTTACTTGTAATTATGATTTCGGTATTAAACACAACAATTGTTCAATTATATTATAATTTAGATTTTAGTAAACAGTAACTACTTAAGCTTAGCAATTCCACAGTTTTTACTAAAACCTATGGTATCGAATAGCAACACCAGAGGTCGTGTTTATTGATTTCAAGACACTTAGTTATATTTTCTTAATATTTATGTTTAATATTATTTATTAAATTAGTCTCTGTGATACAATTTAAACAAGAATAAATAGCTATAATAGAAGTTACAATTTAAAGTTTAGATAATTATTAGCTCGTTAGATACAATTCTAGTGCAATAACACGACACTAGATGTCGTTATTAATTATTTATATTTAAAATTTTAAATTGTCTTGGTTATAATATACTTGTAATTATGGTTCAGTATTAAACTCAACAATTGTTTAAATATATTATACTTTAGATTTTAGTCAACAGCAATTACTTAAGCTAAGCAATCACACAGTTTTTACTAAAACCAATGGTACCGAATAACAACACCAGAGGTCGTGTTTATTAATTTCAAGACACTTACAGTTATATTTCTTAATTTTTAATATTTATGTTTAATGTTATTTATTGAATTAGTCTCTATGATACAATTTAAACAGAATACAATAGCTATAATAGAAATTACAAATTAAAAGTTGGATATTTATTAGCTTGTTAAATATAATTCTAGTGCCATAACACAATACTAGATGTCGTTTTAATTGTTTATATTTATGTTTCTAAATTGTCTTGGTTATAATATATATTCGGATAATTATGTGATTAAATATTATATAGAATAATATAAATAAGCCCTTTAACAGAGAGCATGCCAAGATTTTTGACCAAAAATCTTTTTCTGCTCTCAGTCGATGCAATAGAATACTTATTATCGGGAGTGTATATTGCTCCTTAGTTATATTGAAGGAAATAAAATAAATAAATTAAATGAATTAAAACATAAGGGATTAGAAAGGGATGTATATAGCTCCTTTCTTGTCTATAATTAGGTTTCGTTTCTATATAAGTTTAGGGCATGTAAAGTGCCCTGGTCTGTGATAAAAATATTTAAAATGTCTTCCTCGCCCGTCTCTTGCCGAACTTGCCGTTTCTTGTCTCGGTTTAATCTATTTTAGATGTGAAATCTAGGATAATGAACGAATATATTCAAAGAATACAGTCAACAACAACCGAGACAACAGAGTCCTAAAAATATGACTACCTGAACCGGTGGCGACACCCTACCAACACGCAACGCCGTCCAACACTTTATTTTGTATATATGTATAAAAGTGATGAATATATAATTTAAATATGAATATATAAGTATTTTGATAAACTATTAACGAGGACAATAGCGACGCGGTAAGGAATGTTCCACAAGCCACCGAGATCGTAGATAAGAATTACAATTTGAATTATGTATTACTATTTTTGTAATTCTTGAAGAAGCCAAGTCAAAACAAGGTCAAATTATTGTACTAATTAGGGTATGTAAAGGTACCCAGGTCTATTTAGAACATATTACCAAATTTTGATTTTATGTTAGAATTTTAAGTATATTTATTACAATTTATATTTAAGTTGTAATAGAATGTTTTGCTTGACGACAACAATGCGATAAGCGTCATAAATTCCTCAGAAAAGATAATGCCGCTCAACACAATGGGACACTAATGCGAGCAAAAAACAGACCGCTTCAAGTCAATATAAACATTTACGATATCAGTTTTAATAAGTCTGTATGTATTTATGTTTGTAAATTCGTTTTTAGGTAAGCATAAAATGTTTTTTGTTAAATTATAAATATTAACAAAGTCGCTCAACACGATTGTCCATTAAATTAAAATAATCTAAAAATTTTTATTATTGTTATTCACAGATTTAATATTTATTATTAATTTATAAATTTCTTTTTATATTATGTTTTTAATTTGTAATAATTCCAATAAGTCTAAAATAAAATTTTCACAACATTAAGTTTAAATAGTAATTTCGATAAGCGTAGTCGCGGCAAAAACCCTAGCGAGCGGACGAGTAATTAGCAACGCCGGTAAACAAGATAAGAACAAAGCTAGCAAAAAATTGCCCGCTTCGAGTCAGAGATTGAAGATAAGAATTGTGACTGAATATGTTTTGTTTAAGATTTTTATTATATTAAACTTTTAAAATATGAGATCCTATTGACCTAATTATTTGATTTAGTGTTTCCCGGCTTCAACGGAGTCGTCTTTTTGTCAAGATGTTTATGACGCGGTTTATGTCCTCCGGGAAAACCGGGATAAGGGTTTTTCCCTAAAACCACTAAACCGGTCGTTATTCAAAATTTTGGAAATCAAAATTTTGTTCAGTCCACTGTAATTTAATGTATTAAACACCTGGAATCACTACGAGGGCCTGAATTAGGTGCCTCGCTATGTAGAATTTAATTTTCACTAAAAGTTGTTTTAAAAATAAACTAGTCGACAGAAATTTTTGAAATTTGGAATATATGTAGTTCTGATGAGTACTAAGCTAGTTTAATAAATTACACTAGGGGTCGTCGATAATATTGATTTTTAAATTAATTTTGAAATTTACGATTTTTAATGTTATTTGTTTTTTGCCTGTATCTCGATGAGATTTTATCCGATTTAAAT
>NC_061135.1:2500-12500 GCF_905220365.1 Vanessa cardui
ACGAGGTCACGGCGCTGCTCAGCCCATGCTGGGCACTCCGCCAACGTGTGCAACGCCGTATCGTCGCGACCATCGCCACAATGGTGGCACTGGGACGTCGGCTCCCGACCTATGCGACACAGGTACCTACCGAAGCATCCATGTCCAGTAAGCACCTGCGTCAGCCGGAAGCTGAGAGCGCCGTGGCTCCTAGTGAGCCACTCCTTCAGGACGGGCCTCACCGCCGCAATAGCGACGGCTTGCCCTGCCGTGGGTCGCGCCAAGCGCGTCTCCCACTCCGCCACTGAGACCTGGCGGAGCTCTGCCCTGCGTGCCTCGATCTGTCGAGGCACCAGGCGCTCACCCCGCTCGACCGCCTCCGCGCGCCACCAATAGAGCGACGCGAGGAGCTTAGCCTCGAGGTCCCAGGGCGGCGATCCGGCTAGGAGGCTCGCTGCCTCGAAGGAGATCGTACGGTATCCCCTTATCATCCTGACGGCCATCGCGCGCTGTGGCCTTCTCAGCGCGGCGACGTTGCGGGCCGTCAGGGCATCCGCCCACACTGGCGCGGCGTATAACGCCATCGACCGTACGACCCCCATGTAGAGCCTCCTGCATGAGGAGTTGGGTCCCCCTAGATTGGGCAGCAAGCGCGAGAGCGCTGAAGCGGCGCCCAACAACCGGGGGGCGAGCCGTGTAAAGTGCGGCTCGAAGTTCCACCTACTGTCGAGGACGAGTCCTAGGTATTTCATCGTCGACTCGACAGCGATGGATACCCCTCCTACGATGATGCTGGACCCGGGAGGCGGCTTCGTCCTCGGCCCGTGAAAACACAAGGCCTCCGACTTGTGCAATGCCACCTCCAAGCCCAGCCGCCGGATCCTTCCCACGGCATGCGCGACACCAGCCGTCGCGCGTATGGCCGCCTGCCGGTACGTCTTTCCACGTGCTGTAACCAGCGTGTCGTCGGCGTAACAAATGACGCCGACGCCGTGGATGAACGCACCGCGCAGGGCCCAGTCGTACCCCACGTTCCACAGGAGTGGACCCAAAACGGAACCCTGTGGAACGCCGCACGACGTCTCCCGACGACCCCACCTCTCGCGACCCGGGTACACGACCGCTCGGTTCGACAAGTAGGCCGCGACCACGCGTTGGAGGTAGCGCGGCACTCCGTGGTATCGGAGTGCTTCACGGATGGTACTCCAGGGCAAGGTGTTGAAAGCGTTGGCGATGTCGAGCGACACCGCCAAGACCACCTCACCCCGGGCGACTGCCTCCTCCGCGAGGGCCTTCACGCGCATGATCGCGTCGACCGTCGAACGCCCCTGGCGGAAGCCGAATTGGTTCTCCGCCAAATCCGGCCCCACCCTGGTCATGTGCTGAACGAGGCGACTGGCGATGACACGCTCGAAGATCTTACACACCTCGTCCAGCAACACGATCGGTCGGTACGCAGATGGCGAGTCTGCGGGTCGTCCCTCCTTCTTGAGCAAGACCAGCTTCCCGGTCTTCCACCGGCTTGGAAACTGGCCTCGCTCCAAGCATGCGCTCAGCAGCCCTGAGAGACGTGGCCCGAGTTCTCTCAGGGCGAGGACCCACGCACGGCCTGGAATGCCGTCGGGTCCAGGGGCGGTGTTCCTGATGCGAGCCACCGCCCCTCTGAGCTCTTCCCGGGTGACGGCGGGCACGTCGTCTTCACCCTCTTCCGCGTCACTGTGAGGCGGAACCATAGCCGGTGGTGTGTGCTCCGGTCTAGATGGAAACAGAGCACCCACCACCTCCTCCAGCAGCTGCGGCTGGAGACTCCGGGACAGCGGGGGAGCCGACTGGCGCAACTTGCCCCTCACCATCAGGTAAGGGCGTCCCCACGGATCTAGGTCCAGAGTCTCCACCAGCTCGTCGTTCGCTTGGGCCTTGGCTCGTACGATGGCCAACTGGAGTGCGCTCTTCGCCTCCCTGTAGCTAGCGTACAGTTCCGCCTCTTCACTCTCCTGCGCTTCTTCGGCCGCCGCTGTAAAGGGGCGGCGGCCTCTCCTCCGTCGTCGGCACCTCGCGTACTGGCGTCGCACCTGCGTACATGCGTTGCGCAACTGCGCAATCGACTGCGCCCACCAGTACACTTGGCGCCTGGCTGGCAACGGCCGGACTCGGGGCATGCCAGCGTCGCATATGTCCGACATGCTCTCCCGGAACCACTCCGCCTCTTCGTCGATGTCGGCAGGCCTGTCTGGCGAATCTAGCCAGGCCTTGACGATCGAGGCCTCCAGGAGAGCCTCCCTGTCCAGCCGCTTCAGCGCCCATCGTGGACCATCTCCGTGCCGACCTGCCGCTTGGATCGGCCGAATCGAGGTTCGGGCAGAGACGCTAAACCGGATGTACCGATGGTCGGATAGCGTCTCGACGTCCTCGACGACGTGCCAGTCGAGGACGTTGCGCGCGAGAGCGGGGCTAGCGAACGTGAGGTCCACTATAGACCCACCCCGCTGCCGCACGCACGTCTGCACCGAACCCCGATTCAGGAGAAGCAGGCCCAGCTCGACCGCCCACTCCTCCACTAGCTCGCCCCGCGCGTCCGTAGACGGGGAACCCCAAGCCGTAGACTTGGCGTTGAAGTCCCCCAGGACGATCACGGGGCGAGGACAGCCACGACGGACAACCGTGGCCAACTCCAGGGTGACACTCTCGAGATCGGCGAGAGAAAGGCTGGGGGCGAAATATACCCCCACGACCATGATGTCACCCCAGACTGCCGCGACATAGCCCCGCCCTCGAGTGACGGTCTCGAAGGGAAGCGTGTCGGCGGCGGACCTCCGGATCAACGCCACCGAGCGGTTATCGTCGCACACCCAGTCATCCCTGGGCGGCACGAAGTACGGCTCGGCGACGGCGGTCAAATCGATCGACCACTGCGCCATGCTCTGGAGCAAGAGATCCTGAGCCCTGGCGCAGTGGTTGATATTGGCTTGGAGGAGACGACGTAGAGCCATTATTGAGTGTCCATGGCCGTCGCCTCCTCCCCAGTCCTCGGCTGTTCTTGTGTCGCAACCGGTGGTCGAACCGGCTGCGAGGAGCTGGCTGCCTTCTCCTTTTTGTTTGTTTTCTTCGGCGGATGAGCCGGTTGTGTCCTAGCCGTGATTGTGGCGGTGGGTCTCGTGCAGGCCTTCGACCCGATCTTGTGGTCGGCTGGCTTTCCAGACGCCGCACATATAACGCAGTGCGGCGTCTTGGCTGAGCAGGTGCCAGCCTTGTGACCGGGCTGACCGCAGCGGTAGCAGAGTTGGCTGCGGTCTACCTCAGCGGTGCACCGTGCCCCCGCGTGTCCACCCTCCAGACACCGGTAGCACCGGAAAGGCCTCGGCGGTAGGAGCGTGACCTGCGCCGAGACCCACCCCACCAGGAGTCTGCTGTCCCTTAGCTTTCTGGCCGCCGCTAAGGGACAGCTCACGTGGGTAGTCCCGAGTCCGGAGACCCCCCGACGTATCGTGCCCGCCTTGACCTGATCAGGCGGGCATCCTCCGGTCTTGGAGACGGCGGCGACGACCTCTTCTATCGTCGCAGAGTCATCCAGGCCCGAAATGCGCAAAACCGCGCATTTGGTGGGCCTGGACACTCGGACGTCGTCCGACCCCAGTGACGCCCTGAGCTTTTCCGCTAGGGCGTCGGCTTTGGGACCACTGGTGGCCCCCGAGACCTCCAGGAGTCGGCCTCCGGTCGCAGTCGTTTTGCACCGGAGGCCCGTTATGCCGAGATCGCTCAGCGAGATCTCGGCTTTTGCCTTCGCCAAGATGTCGGCATAAGAGAGGCCCCGCTCCTCCGCCCCTGGCTGCAGGGTGAGAGCCACTGCAGTCGAGCGGGGAGTCCTGAGCCTTGCAGGCCGTCGCTTGGCCGCCGCGACTCCCTCCTCCTTCTTCTTGTGGGCCTCCTTTTTGGCCCGCTGGCGCGCCTTTTTGTTGCGTTTAGCGGCGCCCGCAACCTCCCATTCCGCCTCGGGTCTTGACACCGGTCTTTTTTCACTATTGGCTGTTTGTGCCGGTTGGACGGCACGGGGCGCTGCGGCTTGGGCCGCACTTGCCTTTTTGGCCGCCTTCGACTTCCCTTTTTTGGCAGCAGCCGCTTGTGCCGGTTGGGTGGCACGGGGCGCTGCGGCTTTGGCCGCATATGTCGGCGCCGGTGCGCTGCGCTGGTCTGCAGCTAGGGGGGGACGTAGAATCCTCCCCTCGAGCACCGAGAAACGAGCGTTAAAGCTCGCCATCTCCTGACGGATCAGGCGAACCAGCTCCGTCTCTTGCGGCGACTGCTGCTGTTGCTGCGGTTGCAGCGTGGCGTCAGGTGTGGCGCTCAGAAGGCCCACCTCCCGCCTGAGGTGTTCCCGGCGGAAGTTGGCCATCTCGGCCTTGAGCTCTAGCTGCTCTTTCCTGAGCGCCTCGACCTGTGCTGCGAGCCTGGTGTTCTGGGCCCGCAGCAGCGCCGTCTCCTCGGTATCGGTGCGGGTGAGCAGCACCTGGGCGCACTCCAGTATCGAGGCCGTAGCCTCTTTCAGTGCCTTCTGGCTGCAGCCGCTAAGGCCCTTGGAGACCTTGCCCACCCTTTTAATCGCCGCAACCGCGTCCGTCATCCTCCGGTTGAGGTCGGAGGCAGGTAGCTCCTCTGCCTCGACCTCTAAGGCAGCAGAGTCTGACGACTCCGACCGAGGAGTGGCTCTCCCTTCCACCACCCTCTTGGTCAGAGCCGCGATCTGCCGCTCGTCCTCCTCCAGTTTTTCGGCAGCTGCTGCAGCCTTCGTCGCAGCCGCGGCCTCGCGTCTTGATAGACCGATACCGGCATATTTGCCGGTAGTAGTCGGTCTACCTTTTCTTGTCGGTGTGTCGCTGCGAGCAGAGTCCGACCCAGAATCCGGGACCTCTCTCGCGCGTTTCCGTGAACGCTTCGACACCGCGCTCGCCATACTCATCCGACTGGATGCGCTGTCGGCGTCCGACAGCTCACCCAGTCGCTCCAATCTAACCACAGGTACCCTCATCGTTTGCAAATCATAGTCAGTTGTGGTCGCGGTAAGGTCGTTCGAAGGAATCCATCTGGCATCTTTGTCCCCTCCAGATTCGATGGGACGGTCCGATCCGTGAGGCGGATCGGAGAGGGACTGAAACCCCCCTGGAGATATATTTTTTTCGGATGCACTCATGTTTAGGTTTTTTGCCGGGGCTGCCGGCGAAGAAGTATAAAAGATTAAAAGAAGAAAGAACAAAGGAAGAAGGAAAAAGAAATGCAGTCGGGACCGAACTACCCTCCGGCCATGCATCCCATCGCGCTGCGTAGCCACTTGGGATTTGGGGTTATTTTTTATCGAGGTTGTCTTCCTCAAACAAAAGCAAAATTTACAAAAAATTTACATAACCTACATTAAAATAAAATAAAATAAAATATTTATAGCCTACCTAATAAAACTAATTAATATATATATATTTACAGAATATATTTACACTCCTTCTCTGCCACGGGGCCGTGCACACAGTCCACTCTGAAAACAGAGAAAGACCGGGAGCGACCCGTGGCATGCCCTCCGCGTCAGTCTTAGCCGTGGCCGGCGAGCAAGCTCAAGCCGGCCCCGTTGCCCAGGGTGCGCCACGAGGAGGCGACTGACATGCACCCCAACCTAACCTAACCTTTTTTTTTTTTTTTTTTTTTATGGTTGGGAAATCCATCATGGAGACCCTCCGCTCTGGGGGAAGAGCGAAGGGTACTGTCAGACTCCTACTGACTAAAACCCAACCCGTGTCCTCCAATTGCCCATGTGTCGGAAGGGCGGGTATCGCCGAAGCATTCGTCGCACCCCTCCGACGGGCGTTGGCGCGCCTGATGTAAAGAGTCAGGCGCGCCCCGTCACTCACTGCGGCTGTCCACCCGGCCGCAGGACTCCACTAAGAGGCGCGCGTGCGGAACACGTCGCCGCCGCCTCGAGGCCTGTTGCTGGTCGGACGGCGAGACGCCCCGAGTCTGCCGTCCGCAGGCCACGCCCTAGGGTGGTCGTAAGTCGGCGACCACCCTGCGACGTCCAGTTCGTCCGCTGCGGGAGGGGAGAGAGGCAGCCTCTCTCTCCCTTTCCGCCGCCTCCTTTGCGAGCATCACTTCCTCGCAGAAGGTGGCGACGGCGCTCCACCCTGCCTCGCTCCGTACCATCGCGGAGACGACGGCCGGAAGCGAGAGGTTTCCCGCAGCGACACCGACGGCCGCGACGAGGTCACGGCGCTGCTCAGCCCATGCTGGGCACTCCGCCAACGTGTGCAACGCCGTATCGTCGCGACCATCGCCACAATGGTGGCACTGGGACGTCGGCTCCCGACCTATGCGACACAGGTACCTACCGAAGCATCCGTGTCCAGTAAGCACCTGCGTCAGCCGGAAACTGAGGGCGCCGTGGCTCCTAGTGAGCCACTCCTTCAAAACGGGCCTCACCGCTGCAATAGCGACGGCTTGCCCTGCCGTGGGTCGCGCCAAGCGCGTCTCCCACTCCGCCACTGAGACCTGGCGGAGCTCTGCCCTGCGTGCCTCGATCTGTCGAGGCACCAGGCGCTCACCCCGCTCGACCGCCTCCACGCGCCACCAATAGAGCGACGCGAGGAGCTTAGCCTCGAGGTCCCAGGGCGGCGATCCGGCTAGGAGGCTCGCTGCCTCGAAGGAGATCGTACGGTATCCCCTTATCATCCTGACGGCCATCGCGCGCTGTGGCCTTCTCAGCGCGGCGACGTTGCGGGCCGTCAGGGCATCCGCCCACACTGGCGCGGCGTATAGCGCCATCGACCGTACGACCCCCATGTAGAGCCTCCTGCATGAGGAGTTGGGTCCCCCCAGATTGGGCAGCAAGCGCGAGAGCGCTGAAGCGGCGCCCAACAACCGGGGGGCGAGCCGTGTAAAGTGCGGCTCGAAGTTCCACCTACTGTCGAGGACGAGTCCTAGGTACTTCATCGTCGACTCGACAGCGATGGACACCCCTCCTACCATGATGCTGGACCCGGGAGGCGGCTTCGTCCTCGGCCCGTGAAAACACAGGGCTTCCGACTTGTGCAATGCCACCTCCAAGCCCAGCCGCCGGATCCTTCCCACGGCATGCGCGACACCAGCAGTCGCGCGTATGGCCGCCTGCCGGTACGTCTTTCCACGTGCTGTAACCAGCGTGTCGTCGGCGTAACAAATGACGCCGACGCCGTGGATATACGCACCGCGCAGGGCCCAGTCGTACCCCACGTTCCACAGGAGTGGACCCAAAACGGAACCCTGTGGAACGCCGCACGACGTCTCCCGACGACCCCACCTCTCGCGACCCGGGTACACGACCGCTCGGTCCGACAGGTACGCCGCGACCACGCGTTGGAGGTAGCGCGGCACTCCGTGGTACCGGAGTGCTTCACGGATGGTACTCCAGGGCAAGGTGTTGAAAGCGTTGGCGATGTCGAGCGACACCGCCAAGACCACCTCACCCCGGGCGACTGCCTCCTCCGCGAGGGCCTTCACGCGCATGATCGCGTCGACCGTCGAACGCCCCTGGCGGAAGCCGAATTGGTTCTCCGCCAAATCCGGCCCCACCCTGGTCATGTGCTGAACGAGGCGACTGGCGATGACACGCTCGAAGATCTTACACACCTCGTCCAGCAACACGATCGGTCGGTACGCAGATGGCGAGTCTGCGGGTCGTCCCTCCTTCTTCAGCAAGACCAGCTTCCCGGTCTTCCACCGGCTTGGAAACTGGCCTCGCTCCAAGCATGCGCTCAGCAGCCCTGAGAGTCGTGGCCCGAGTTCTCTCAGGGCGAGGACCCACGCACGGCCTGGAATGCCGTCGGGTCCAGGGGCGGTGTTCCTGATGCGAGCCACCGCCCCTCTGAGCTCTTCCCGGGTGACTGCGGGCACGTCGTCTTCACCCTCTTCCGCGTCACTGTGAGGCGGAACCATAGCCGGTGGTGCGTGCTCCGGTCTAGATGGAAACAGAGCACCCACCACCTCCTCCAGCAGCTGCGGCTGGAGACTCCGGGACAGTGGGGGAGCCGACTGGCGCAACTTGCCCCTCACCATCAGGTAAGGGCGTCCCCACGGATCTAGGTCCAGAGTCTCCACCAGCTCGTCGTTCGCTTGGGCCTTGGCTCTGACGATGGCCAACTGGAGTGCGCTCTTCGCCTCCCTGTAGCTAGCGTACAGTTCCGCCTCTTCACTCTCCTGCGCTTCTTCGGCCGCCGCTGTAAAGGGGCGGCGGCCTCTCCTCCGTCGTCGGCACCTCGCGTACTGGCGTCGCATCTGTGTACATGCGATGCGCAACTGCGCAATCGACTGCGCCCACCAGTACACTTGGCGCCTAGCTGACAACGGCCGGACTCGGGGCATGCCAGCGTCGCAGATGTGCGACATGCTCTCCCGGAACCACTCCGCCTCGTCGTCGATGTCGGCAGGCCTGTCCGGAGAATCCAGCCAGGCCTTGACGATCGAGGCCTCCAGGAGAGCCTCCCTGTCCAGCCGCTTCAGCGCCCATCGCGGACCGTCTCCGTGCCGACCTGCCGCTTGGATCGGCCGAATCGAAGTTCGGGCAGAGACGCTAAACCGAATGTACCTATGGTCGGATAGCGTCTCGACGTCCTCGACGACGTGCCAGTCGAGGACGTTGCGCGCGAGAGCGGGGCTAGCGAACGTGAGGTCCACTATAGACCCACCCCGCTGCCGCACGCACGTCTGCACCGAACCCCGATTCAGGAGAAGCAGGCCCAGCTCGACCGCCCACTCCTCCACTAGCTCACCCCGCGCGTCCGTAGACGGGGAACCCCAAGCCGTAGACTTGGCGTTGAAGTCCCCCAGGACGATCACGGGGCGAGGACAGCCACGACGGACAACCGTGGCCAACTCCAGGGTGACACTCTCCAGATCGGCGAGAGAAAGGCTGGGGGCGAAATATACCCCCACGACCATGATGTCACCCCAGACTGCCGCGACATAGCCCCGCCCTCGAGTAACAGTCTCGAAGGGAAGCGTGTCGGCGGCGGACCTCCGGATCAACGCCACCGAGCGGTTATCGTCGCACACCCAGTCATCCCTGGGCGGCACGAAGTACGGCTCGGCGACGGCGGTCAAATCGATCGACCACTGCGCCATGCTCTGGAGCAAGAGATCCTGAGCCCTGGCGCAGTGGTTGATATTGGCTTGGAGGAGACGACGTAGAGCCATTACTGCGTGTCCATGGCCGTCGCCTCCTCCCCAGTCCTCGGCTGTTCTTGTGCCGCAGCCGGTGGTCGAACCGGCTGCGAGGAGCTGGTTGCCTTCTTCTTTTTGATGTTCTTCGGCGGATGAGCCGGCTGTGTCCTCGCCGTGGTTGTGGCGGTGGGTCTCGTGCAGGCCTTTGACCCGATCTTGTGGTCGGCTGGCTTTCCAGACGCCGCACATATAACGCAGTGCGGCGTCTTGGCTGAGCAGGTGCCAGCCTTGTGACCGGGCTGACCGCAGCGGTAGCATAACTGGCTGCGATCAACCTCAGCGGTGCACCGTGCCCCCGCGTGTCCACCCTCCAGACACCGGTAGCACCGGAAAGGCCTCGGTGGTAATAGCGTGACCTGCGCCGAAACCCACCCCACTAGGAGTCTGCTGTCCCTTAGCTTCTTGGCCGCCGCTAAGGGACAGCTCACATGGGTGGTCCCTAGACCAGAGACCCCCCGACGTATCGTGCCCGCCTTTACCTGATCAGGCGGGCATCCTCCGGTCTTGGAGACGGCGGCGACGACCTCCTCTATCGTCGCAGAGTCATCCAGGCCCGAAATACGCAAAACCGCGCATTTGGTGGGCCTGGACACTCGGACGTCGTCCGACCCCAGTGACGCCCTGAGCTTTTCCGCTAGGGCGTCAGCTTTGGGACCACTCGTGGCCCCCGAGACCTCCAGGAGTCGGCCTCCGGTGGCAGTCGTTTTGCACCGGAGGCCCGTTATGCCGAGATCGCTCAGCGAGATCTCGGCTTTTGCCTTCGCCAAGATGTCGGCATAAGAGAGGCCCC